>NC_056461.1:9893472-9910972 GCF_018296145.1 Oncorhynchus tshawytscha | reverse complement strand
TTCTGTCCTGCTGAGGGACCATCATTCCTGTTGAATCTTTTGTCTTCTCTTGTACACCCCCCGCCTCCTCATTTATCGTCCCGTGTATGTTTGTTTCCTCCACTTTGCCACCCCTCTTCCCCCCCGTACTCGTTCACGTTCCTGCGTTACTCACATCTTGCCGGTGTCAGCCTTCCTGCAGCCGTACACCTCCCGAAACCCCCCGACCGATGATGCGGTGGACACTGAAGTCATTCATCGACAACTGGAGAGAGAGTGAGAAATAGAGAGAGGGGATGAGAATAGAGAGGGGGATGAAAAGAGAGAGAGAGAAATAGAGAGGGGGAGGTGAAAAGAGGGAGAAATAGAGAGGGGGTGAAAAGAGAGAAATAGAGAGGGGGTGAAAAGAAAGAAATAGAGAGGGGGTGAAAAGAAAGAGTGAAATAGAGAGGGGGTGAAAAGAAAGAGTGAAATAGAGAGGGGGTGAAAAGAAAGAGAGAAATAGAGAGGGGGTGAAAAGAGAGAAATAGAGAGGGGGTGAAAAGAAAGAGTGAAATAGAGAGGGGGGTGAAAAGAAAGAGTGACATAGAGAGGGGGTGAAAAGAGTGAAATAGAGAGGGGGGTGAAAAGAAAGAGTGAAATAGGGAGGGGGTGAAAAGAAAGAGTGAAATAGAGAGGGGGTGAAAAGAAAGAGTGAAATAGAGAGGGGGTGAAAAGAAAGAGTGAAATAGAGAGGGGGTGAAAAGAAAGAGTGAAATAGAGAGGGGGTGAAAAGAAAGAGTGAAATAGAGAGGGGGTGAAAAGAAAGAGTGAAATAGAGAGGGGGGTGAAAAGAAAGAGTGAAATAGAGAGGGGGTGAAAAGAAAGAGTGAAATAGAGAGGGGGGTGAAAAGAAAGAGTGAAATAGAGAGGGGGTGAAAAGAAAGAGTGAAATAGAGAGGGGGTGAAAAGAAAGAGTGAAATAGAGAGGGGGGTGAAAAGAAAGAGTGAAATAGAGAGGGGGTGAAAAGAAAGAGTGAAATAGAGAGGGGGTGAAAAGAAAGAGTGAAATAGAGAGGGGGTGAAAAGAAAGAGTGAAATAGAGAGGGGGTGAAAAGAAAGAGTGAAACAGAGAGGGGGTGAAAAGAAAGAGTGAAACAGAGGGGGTGAAAAGAAAGAGTGAAATAGAGAGGGGTGAAAAGAAAGAGTGAAATAGAGAGGGGGTGAAAAGAAAGAGTGAAATAGAGAGGGGGTGAAAAGAAAGAGTGAAATAGAGAGGGGGTGAAAAGAAAGAGTGAAATAGAGAGGGGGGTGAAAAGAAAGAGTGAAATAGAGAGGGGGGTGAAAAGAAAGAGTGAAATAGAGAGGGGGGTGAAAAGAAAGAGTGAAATAGAGAGGGGGTGAAAAGAAAGAGTGAGAAATAGAGAGGGGATGAAAAGAAAGAGAAATAGAGAGGGGGTGAAAAGAAAGAGTGAGAAATAGAGAGGGGGATGAAAAGAGAGAAATAGAGAGGGGGATGAAAAGAGAGAAATAGAGAGGGGGATGAAAAGAGAGAGAAATAGAGAGGGGGATGAAAAGAGAGAGAGAAATAGAGAGGGGGATGAAAAGAGAGAAATAGAGAGGGGGATGAAAAGAGAGAGTGTGAGAAATAGAGAGGGGGATGAAAAGAGAGAGTGAGAAATAGAGAATGGGGGATGAAAAGAGAGAGATAAATAGAGAGGGGGATGAAAAGAGAGAAAAATAGAGAGGGGGTGAAAAGAGAGAGTGAGAAATAGAGAGGGGGGATGAAGAGAGAGAGTGAGAAATAGAGAGAGGGGGATGAAAAGAGAGAGTGAGAAATAGAGAGGAGGGATGAAGAGAGAGAGACAATAGCTTATGATGAAGGTTCATGGAAAGGTTTTTCATCAGGACTCTTACAGGAGTAACACACACACACACACACACCAACGTTACTCACATGGATGTTCAGCTCCACATTCTTCCACTGGCAGAAACGAGTGAACTTGTCACTGGCGAGAGACAGAAAAAAGAGGAGAGATGAAGAGAGACAGCCAGAGAGAGAGAGAAAGAGAAAAGAGAGAGAGAGAGAGAGACAGCCAGACAGAGCGAGACAGAGAGAGAGAGAGAAAGAGAGAGACAGAGAGAGAGAGAGAGAGAGAGAGAGAGAGAGAAAGAGAGAGAAAGAGAGAGAAAGAGAGAAAGAGAGAGAAAGAGAGAGAGAGAGACAGAGACAGACAGAGAGACAGACAGACAGAGGTTAGCTTCGAGCCCCCAGCCTGTGGTAGTGTGGAGAGACGCCTTTCTGTTTCGACACAAATGGATGAATGGATACTAAAAGCACTTTCCTTCTAAATCTGGAGAGGATGAAAAAGTACAGATTATTCTGGCCATTATCCAACATCTTCCCTTTCTCTTCTCCTCCGGCCCCCCCTCACCCCAGTCTCACCTCTCTATGAACTTCTGGAAGATCATCCCTCGCAGGCTGTCACAGATCTCCACGATGTACGGCTGAACACAAACAGGAGTGAGTTAGTGAGAGAGAGGGAGAGTGTGAGTGTGACGCCCAAACTGGTAAAAAGTCCTTTTCGCACGGAAACACAAGAAACATCCATGTGAAGGGCAAGAACATTTATTTATTTTCAGAGAGTAAAAAGTCCCTAAAACACACTTGCAAATAGTGTGCTGGGGGGGTTTAAAGCTTTGCATCTGACACGCGGTTCTATAGGAGGTGCCTGAGGAAAAGTTAAGACAAATCACGTCTCGCATCCCCAATACATTGCCAGGTGCACTTTCGGTGTTAACCGGTATTAGAATACGGGAACTCATTTAACTGAAACAACGGAGTACACGAGCACCACGAAAAGTACGTGGAGGAGGAGCGTTTCGACGGTAAGAAATACGGCTACAATGCGAATTGAATAAATGGTTTTTGGAGTGGCCAACGCTCAAATCATACACAACGCACGCCCAAATAGGAGTCGCTTAGGCGAGACGCAAAATGTTTCCGCTGTCCCTTTAAGAGCGGGAGATTGCCGCGGCAACGGCGGAGAATCTCCAACGTCTCTTGGCAGGCAGCCGCTTCAAACGTAAACCGTGACAAAATGACCTGGCATGTGAACAGAACTATGTAAATAGGCACTTTAGTAGACTTTCAGGTAAATACGACCAACTTCACGCTCTGAAGTCCGTTTCGGATTCTTTTTGGAGGGAGAGTAGGGATGCATTCTGGGCTCAGCCAATGATTTCCACATGAGAAACAGACCCTCCCATCATAACCTGTTGTTTGTTGTTGTTGTTGCTGCTGCTGCTTCGCATCCACACGATTCGCCTGGATTTTTTGGGTAACCGAAACGGCGAATATTGCAGTGAAGAGCAACAGAGTTCACGTCCCCCCCCCCCGGGTGTGGGGCTGCGCAGACACACAAACGGGAGTCAGCGCGTGAGCGCGTGTTACTCACCTGGAAGAGAGAGGGAGGCACCTGTTTCTTGGCCAGGTGAGTCTGAACGTGATCCACTGCTTTCTTAGAGAAGGCCTGAGAGAGACAGAAACAGAGGGAAAGGGGGAATCCAGAAGAATATAGGGGGGGTGAAACAAATACAGCAACAATAAATGAGTCATTCCCAGTGCAGTTTGGCATGCCAACGGTTTTAGTACGGTTGGGGTGTTCCATTGTGTCTAATCATGTAAACTTCCTCCCTGAGAGGAACATAAACACATTTCAGGCTGACGTGGGTGTGACGGTTTGAAGGCGACTCGGTTACGCTGTGTTGGGCGTGTGTCCCGTGTTGACGTCGTGTCCTTACATGTGAGCAGGAGAGGAGTTCCTTCATGATGTAGCCGTCGTAGATCTGTCTGCTACGGCACAACCTCTCCTCTTCAGAGTCCAACTTCTCGTAGTCCTTAATCTGACACACACAGGGGTTAACACACACACACACTTCCTCTGAAACACACCATGGAATTAGCCTAATCTCAAACTTCTCACATGCCCGCAAATCCAACGGACAACACACTAGACTCCTGATCTCTGACCAATGTGAGTGAGTGAGTGAGTGAGTGAGAGAGAGAGAGAGAAAGCGAGGGGTAAATAGACAGACAGTTGAGGCAGACAGATTGAAAGATATACAAGTTATCTACAAAAGTATGTGGACACCCCTTCAAACGATTGATCCTGACTCTTTCAGCCACACCCGTTGTTGACAGGCGTGTAAAATCAGGCACACCGCCGTGCAATCGCCATAGACAAACATTGGCAGTAGAATGGCCTGTATTGGAGAGCTCAGTGACTTTCAATCATGGCTGAGTCACAGGATGCCACCTGTCCAACAAGTCAGTTCGTCAAATTCCTGCCCTGCTAGGGCTGCCCCGGTCAACTGTAAGTGCTGTTATTGTGAAGTGGAAACCCCTAGGAGCAACAACGGCTCAGCCTCAAAGTGGTAGGCCACACAAGCTCACAGAATGGGACCGCCGAGTGCTGTAGGGTGCAAAAATCATATGTCCTCAGTTGCAACACTCACTACCGAGTTACAGACTGCCTCTGGAAGCAGCGTCAACAAGAACTGTTCTTCGGAAGCTTCATGAAATGGGTTTCCATGGCCGAGCAGCCGCACACAAGCCTACCTGACCCAGTGTATAGGTTCAACTGTAAAGTTTGGTGGAGATGGAATAATGGTATGGGGATGTTTTTCATGGTTAGGTCTAGGCCCCTTAGTTCCAGTGAAGGGAAACCTTAACGCTACAGCATACAATGACATTCTAGATGATTCTGTGCTTCCTCCTTTGTGGCAACAGTTTGGGGAAGGCCCTTTCCTGTTTCAGCATGACAGTGCTCCCGTGCACAAGGTGAGGTCCATACATAAATGGATTGTTGAGATCGGTGTGTAAGAACTTGACTGGCCTGCACAGAGCCCTGACCTTAACCCCATCAAACACCTTTGGGACAAATTGGAACGCCGACTGCGAGTCAGGCCTAATCGCTCGACCTCACTAATGCTCGTGTGGCTGAATGGAAGCAAGTCCCCACAACAAGTTTCCAACATCTAGTGGAAAGCCTTCCCAGAAGAGTGGAGGATGTTATAGCAGCAAAGGGGGGACCAACACCATATTAATGTCCTTGAGTTTGGAATGAGATGTTTGATGGGCAGGTGTCCACATACTTTTGGTCATGTAGTGTACATGTTCCTACCTCTTCGTAGAACTTGAGCTGTGGCACGGCCTCGTCGATTTCAGTCAAACAGAAATCTTTGAACAGCAGAAAACCTGAAAACAGAGAAACACACACCGTCAGCGAGAATACACACACATAGTTGTTTCTTTGACATTACGATACCAATTATACAATTCTATTTGTGTACACGTGTGTGTGTGTGTGTGTTTTGAACTAACTGCAGGAGAAGTCCACGCCACTGCCAACAAAGCTGCTGGGGTTGACTTCCACACACAGCCCTTTCCTTCGAGACTGAGGCCTGTAGTGGATTGGCCTTAAGAGAACAAGATTCTCATCTCATTGAGCCAATCCACTATCAGACACACACACAGTCTGCAATGTGACTCAGACGGACCACAATGACAGGGAGTGAGCGCCGTCAGCTCGAACCTCTACAGCCTGTATATTATCACTAAAAAAAAAGTTCATAAAAAATAAAAATAAATGCTCGCCACACACACCATCTACTGGAACCCGTCGGAAACAGCGCTCAGAAACTAGCCCGGGCATCGCCGTGGTAACCCGCCCGTTGCCTTCCCGGGACATTAGCCAATTAGCATTACTGCCGCTAAAATAGACGGGCTAACGAGATGACATGGGGAACAACCTTGCAGAGACAAAAACACGTATGCTACTGGGCGTCGTCTTCCCCTTCGCTCCAAATCCTTCCCCCGCCTGATCGCTCTTCTCTGTAGTGGTAGAACTCGTAGTGTGGGTTTATAGAAAAGGTCAAAATACGAGCGGCCCTAAAACCACCGGGAGCAGAGCAATACAGATCCAGTCCATTTTGTCAGACGACATCCCATAAATTGATTTGACTAGGCCTCGCCGCCCACCAGGAAGCACATGCGACAACCCTGCCCGGGTAGAAACCTTGGCTACCAGAAGTTGGGGGCGAGGAGGGGGGACAGGTGGAGGAGGATGGGTAGAGGAGAGAGGGGAAAAAAAGAGAAGAGGACGTTAGAACAGTCTTCACCAGCAGTCACACTTCTCCTCTCTACGAGCGACTGTCACTGTACACAAAACACCACAACAGTCACACTTCTCCTCTCTACGAGCGACTGTCACTGTACACAAAACACCACAAGTCACACTTCTCCTCTCTACGAGCGACTGTCACTGTACACAAAACACCACAACAGTCACACTTCTCCTCTCTACGAGCGACTGTCACTGTACACAAAACACCACAACAGTCACACTTCTCCTCTCTACGAGCGACTGTCACTGTACACGAAACACCACAACAGTCACACTTCTCCTCTCTACGAGCGACTGTCACTGTACACAAAACACCACAACAGTCACACTTCTCCTCTCTACGAGCGACTGTCACTGTACACAAAACACCACAACAGTCACACTTCTCCTCTCTACGAGCGACTGTCACTGTACACAAAACACCACAACAGTCACACTTCTCCTCTCTACGAGCGACTGTCACTGTACACAAAACACCACAACAGTCACACTTCTCCTCTCTACGAGCGACTGTCACTGTACACAAAACACCACAACAGTCACACTTCTCCTCTCTACGAGCAACTGTCACTGTACACAAAACACCACAACAGTCAACTCTGGCCTCCCTGTCACAGGAAGACGAGGTTGTTTAAAGAACGGAGTCATCTCACAGTAACATTGTACACACAGAGTACTCTCACACACACATACACACACAAAACACACTCAGGCTAACACTTACGCACGCACAGACACACCAAACTAGATGAACGAGTGTGCTGCGGTCAAAGAGATTCTCGGGTACTTTGGCATACTTTTTTTGGCAGTAGTTCTGAAAGGGCGTTCACCAGGCAAAAGTGGTCCCCGAAAATGGGCGTATTACATCATATACAGTGCCTTGCGAAAGTATTCGGCCCCCTTGAACTTTGCGACCTTTTGCCACATTTCAGGCTTCAAACATAAAGATATAAAACTGTATTTTTTTGTGAAGAATCAACAACAAGTGGGACACAATCATGAAGTGGAACGACATTTATTGGATATTTCAAACTTTTTAACAAATCAAAACTGAAAAATTGGGCGTGCAAAATTATTCAGCCCCCTTAAGTTAATACTTTGTAGTGCCACCTTTTGCTGCGATTACAGCTGTAAGTCGCTTGGGGTATGTCTCTATCAGTTTTGCACATCGAGAGACTGAATTTTTTCCCATTCCTCCTTGCAAAACAGCTCGAGCTCAGTGAGGTTGAATGGAGAGCATTTGTGAACAGCAGTTTTCAGTTTGTTCCACAGATTCTCGATTGGATTCAGGTCTGGACTTTGACTTGGCCATTCTAACACCTGGATATGTTTATTTTTGAACCATTCCATTGTAGATTTTGCTTTATGTTTTGGATCATTGTCTTGTTGGAATACAAATCTCCGTCCCAGTCTCAGGTCTTTTGCAGACTCCATCAGGTTTTCTTCCAGAATGGTCCTGTATTTGGCTCCATCCATCTTCCCATCCATTTTAACCATCTTCCCTGTCCCTGCTGAAGAAAAACAGGCCCAATTTTTCAGTTTTTGATTTGTTAAAAAAGTTTGAAATATCCAATAAATGTCGTTCCACTTCATGATTGTGTCCCACTTGTTGATTCTTCACAAAAAAATACAGTTTTATATCTTTATGTTTGAAGCCTGAAATGTGGCAAAAGGTCGCAAAGTTCAAGGGGGCCGAATACTTTCGCAAGGCACTGTATGTGCGCCATATCCTTGCACTCCCTCTGCCATGTGTGCTTCTGGCAAGCTGTCACTCAAATGGAGGAGGGGCTGAAGCTCATTGGCTGGAACGAAAATGCCAAGGAGGGGGGCCCATGTGGGGGAAATTTAAAGAGAATGGCGCAAGGCACAGGTTCCAGATAAACAGTCGCTCGCAAATCTAGGGATTTTCTGGCTAAATCGATGTAAAACAAGACCTCTGCTCATAGACTATGTGTGTGAGCCACGCACAGACACACCCAGCCCCCCCCAAAAAACGTAGCAGTTCAGAGGCATGTCTTTTAACTGAGCTGTCATGAGCAGCGTCTCTTCATGACCTCCCAGAGAGAAAGAGAGGGGGGGGGGGAGAATGATGCACTGTTTACTACCTCAGAACGGAGGGAATCGCATCTCATCTCTTTTGTCATTTGTCCCACTGAGTCACTTAAAAAAGGCGCCGTCTGAGGAGACGCCGTTCGAGTCGCTAGCTGCACACGTTATAAATCAGACAAACACACCCAGTTAAAAAAAAGAAAAAGAAAGGAGGTTCTGTGGCAAACGCCGAGCTACGGCAGCACAAGACTGTGAGATGGTCCAGCCGGGGAGGTGACTGGACTGATGAACATCGTGATGATGAGCGAATCGCCATACTTACCCTCTGTAGTACAAAGTGCATAAGGCCTTGACGCAGAGCTAAACCCCCTCCCCAGCCCTACATACTGCTTGACGCAGAGCTAAACCCCCTCTCCAGCTCTACATACTGCTTGACGCAGAGCTAAACCCCCTCTCCAGCTCTACATACTGCTTGACGCAGAGCTAAACCCCCTCTCCAGCTCTACATACTGCTTGACGCAGAGCTAAACCCCTCCCCAGCTCTACATACTGCTTGACGCAGAGCTAAACCCCCTCCCCAGCTCTACATACTGCTTGACGCAGAGCTAAACCCCTCCGCAGCTCTACATACTGCTTGACGCAGAGCTAAACCCCTCCCCAGCTCTACATACTGCTTGACGCAGAGCTAAAACCCCTCTCCAGCTCTACATACTGCTTGACGCAGAGCTAAAATCCCTCCCCAGCTCTACATACTGCTTGACGCAGAGCTAAACCCCCAGCCCTACATACTGCTTGACGCAGAGCTAAACCCCCTCCCCAGCTCTACATACTGCTTGACGCAGACCTAAAACCCCTCCCCAGCACTACATACTGCTTGACGCAGAGCTAAAACCCCTCCCCAGACACAGACCGACACACACAGACCGACACGCACAGACACACACCGACAGACAGACACGCACAGACAGACACGCACACACAGACACAGACAGAGACACACAGACAGAGACACATACAGACACACACACACACAGACAGAGACACACAGACAGAGACACATACAGACACACGCACACACAGACAGAGACACACAGACAGAGACACATACAGACACACACACACACAGACAGACACACATACAGACACACACAGACACGCACAGACAGAGACACGCACAGACAGACACGCACACACAGACACGCACACACACACACACAGACAGACAGAGACACATACAGACACACACACACAGACCGAGACACATACAGACACACACACACAGACAGAGACACATACAGACACACACACACACACACACATACACACACACACACACACACACACACACACACACACACACAGACAGACACACATACACACAGACAGACACACACAGACAGACACGCACACACAGACAGACACGCACAGACACACAGACACAGACAGACAGACACACACAGGGAGAATGCAGGGAGGAAAAACAAAACCACTTTATTCTCTCCTCTTCCCCCTCTCCTTTATCTCTTCTCCAGACCCTACACAGTATTTCCTCTCCAGGCCAAGCCCCTCCCTCTCCCCGTCCTCCTCTGTTCCTGTCAGAGTGGCATGCAGACAGACAAGACACACACACACCAGAGAACAAGAATTTCGCCTTACTGCGACCTCTGCGCACACACACATGCTCGCGCACACCTACGTCGGGATTAACGTGTGCAGAGAGGATCCTTGTTTGCAGCGAGGGTGTGTGTGTGTGTGTGTGTGTGCGTGCAATGAGCGCGCGCTCGCACACCCGGACGGGCACGACGGGTGTTATTTGGAATAAGGGTGGAAGAGAGAGATTTTATATGTCACTGGAGCCAGGGATTAACAATCACAGGACACGTCAGCGCTCGCTAGCTAATTCAACAAAATGGTCTGAGAGCGCACACACACACACACCTAGGATGAGATGCTTCTCTGTGCTTAGTGTCATTACTGGAATCAGCTGAGGGGTCTAAATATAAGGTGCTGACTAAGTCTCTCTAACTCACGGCTCAACACGCAAAACACACCTCTCCTCCATCCATCTCCACTCTCTCGCTCCAGTCCTTTGATGTAGGACGTTCCATTTGTCTTTCTCCCGGCTCTCTCACTCCCATCTTTCTCCCGGCTCTCTCACTCCCATCTTTCTCCCGGCTCTCTCACTCCCATCATTCTCCCTCTCTCTCCCATCTTTCTCCCGCTCTCTCACTCCCATCTTTCTCCCGCTCTCTCACTCCCATCTTTCTCCCTCTCTCTCACTCCCATCTTTCTCCCCTCTCTCTCACTCCCATCTTTCTCCCTCTCTCTCACTCCCATCTTTCTCCCTCTCTCTCACTCCCATCTTTCTCCTGGCTCTCTCAGTCCCATCTTTCTCCTCTCTCTCACTCCCATCTTTCTCCCTCTCTCTCACTCCCATCTTTCTCCCTCTCTCTCACTCCCATCTTTCTCCCTCTCTCTCACTCCCATCTTTCTCCCGGCTCTCTCACTCCCATCTTTCTTCCTCTCTCTCCCATCTTTCTTCCTCTCTCTCACTCCCATCATTCTCCGGCTCTCTCACTCCCATCTTTCTCCCGGCTCTCTCACTCCCATCTTTCTCCCGGCTCTCTCACTCCCATCTTTCTCCCTCTCTCTCCCTCCCATCTTTCTCCCCTCTCTCCCATCTTTCTTCCTCTCTCTCACTCCCATCATTCTCCCTCTCTCACTCCCATCTTTCTCCCGGCTCTCTCACTCCCATCTTTCTCCCTCTCTCACTCCCATCTTTCTCCCTCCCATCTTTCTCCCGGCTCTCTCACTCCCATCTTTCTCCCGGCTCTCTCACTCCCATCTTTCTCCCGCTCTCTCACTCCCATCTTTCTCCCGGCTCTCTCACTCCCATCTTTCTCCCGGCTCTCTCACTCCCATCTTTCTCCCTCTCTCTCACTCCCATCTTTCTCCCAGCTCTCTCACTCCCATCTTTCTCCCGGCTCTCTCACTCCCATCTTTCTCCCGGCTCTCTCACTCCCATCTTTCTCCCTCTCTCTCACTCCCATCTTTCTCCCTCTCTCTCACTCCCATCTTTCTCCCGGCTCTCTCACTCCCATCATTCTCCTCTCTCTCACTCCCATCTTTCTCCCGGCTCTCTCACTCCCATCTTTCTCCCGGCTCTCTCTCTCCCATCTTTCTTCCTCTCTCACTCCCATCATTCTCCCTATCTCTCACTCCCATCATTCTCCCTCTCTCACTCCCATCATTCTCCCTCTCTCTCACTCCCATCATTCTCCCTCTCTCTCACTCCCATCTTTCTCCCGGCTCTCTCACTCCCATCTTTCTCCCGGCTCTCTCACTCCCATCTTTCTCCCGGCTCTCTCACTCCCATCTTTCTCCCGGCTCTCTCACTCCCCATCTTTCTCCCGGCTCTCTCACTCCCATCTTTCTCCCGGCTCTCTCACTCCCATCTTTCTCCCCTCTCTCACTCCCATCTTTCTCCCGGCTCTCTCACTCCCATCTTTCTCCCGGCTCTCTCACTCCCATCTTTCTCCCGGCTCTCTCACTCCCATCTTTCTCCTCTCTCTCACTCCCATCTTTCTCCCGGCTCTCTCACTCCCATCTTTCTCCCGCTCTCTCACTCCCATCTTTCTCCTCTCTCTCACTCCCATCTTTCTCCCGGCTCTCTCACTCCCATCTTTCTCCCGGCTCTCTCACTCCCATCTTTCTCCTCTCTCTCACTCCCCATCTTTCTCCCGGCTCTCTCACTCCCATCTTTCTCCCGGCTCTCTCACTCCCATCTTTCTCCTCTCTCTCACTCCCATCTTTCTCCCTCTCTCTCACTCCCATCTTTCTCCTCTCTCTCACTCCCATCTTTCTCCCTCTCTCTCACTCCCATCTTTCTCCCTCTCTCTCACTCCCATCTTTCTCCCTCTCTCTCACTCCCATCTTTCTCCCGGCTCTCTCACTCCCATCTTTCTCCCTCTCTCTCACTCCCATCTTTCTCCCTCTCTCTCACTCCCATCTTTCTCCCTCTCTCTCACTCCCATCTTTCTCCCGGCTCTCTCACTCCCATCTTTCTTCCTCTCTCTCCCATCTTTCTTCCTCTCTCTCACTCCCATCATTCTCCGGCTCTCTCACTCCCATCTTTCTCCCGGCTCTCTCACTCCCATCTTTCTCCCTCTCTCTCCCATCTTTCTCCCCTCTCTCTCCCTCCCATCTTTCTCCCTCTCTCTCCCATCTTTCTTCCTCTCTCTCACTCCCATCATTCTCCCTCTCTCTCACTCCCATCTTTCTCCCTCTCTCTCACTCCCATCTTTCTCCCTCTCTCTCACTCCCATCTTTCTCCCTCTCTCTCACTCCCATCTTTCTCCCTCTCTCTCACTCCCATCTTTCTCCCTCCCATCTTTCTCCCGGCTCTCTCACTCCCATCTTTCTCCCGGCTCTCTCACTCCCATCTTTCTCCCGCTCTCTCACTCCCATCTTTCTCCCTCTCTCTCACTCCCATCTTTCTCCCGGCTCTCTCACTCCCATCTTTCTCCCGGCTCTCTCACTCCCATCTTTCTCCCTCTCTCTCACTCCCATCTTTCTCCCAGCTCTCTCACTCCCATCTTTCTCCCTCTCTCTCACTCCCATCTTTCTCCCGGCTCTCTCACTCCCATCATTCTCCCTCTCTCTCACTCCCATCTTTCTCCCGGCTCTCTCACTCCCATCTTTCTCCCGGCTCTCTCTCTCCCATCTTTCTTCCTCTCTCTCACTCCCATCATTCTCCCTCTCTCTCACTCCCATCATTCTCCCTATCTCTCACTCCCATCATTCTCCCTCTCTCACTCCCATCATTCTCCCTCTCTCTCACTCCCATCATTCTCCCTCTCTCTCACTCCCATCTTTCTCCCGGCTCTCTCACTCCCATCTTTCTCCCGGCTCTCTCACTCCCATCTTTCTCCCGGCTCTCTCACTCCCATCTTTCTCCCGGCTCTCTCACTCCCATCTTTCTCCGGCTCTCTCACTCCCATCTTTCTCCCGGCTCTCTCACTCCCATCTTTCTCCCGGCTCTCTCACTCCCATCTTTCTCCCGGCTCTCTCACTCCCATCTTTCTCCCGGCTCTCTCACTCCCATCTTTCTCCGGCTCTCTCACTCCCATCTTTCTCCCGCTCTCTCACTCCCATCTTTCTCCCGGCTCTCTCACTCCCATCTTTCTCCCGCTCTCTCACTCCCATCTTTCTCCCTCTCTCTCACTCCCATCTTTCTCCCGGCTCTCTCACTCCCATCTTTCTCCCGGCTCTCTCACTCCCATCTTTCTCCCGGCTCTCTCACTCCCATCTTTCTCCTCTCTCTCACTCCCATCTTTCTCCCGGCTCTCTCACTCCCATCTTTCTCCGGCTCTCTCACTCCCATCTTTCTCCCGGCTCTCTCACTCCCATCTTTCTCCCGGCTCTCTCACTCCCATCTTTCTCCCGGCTCTCTCACTCCCATCTTTCTTCCTCTCTCTCCCATCTTTCTTCCTCTCTCTCACTCCCATCATTCTCCGGCTCTCTCACTCCCATCTTTCTCCCTCTCTCTCCCTCCCATCTTTCTCCCTCTCTCTCCCATCTTTCTTCCTCTCTCTCACTCCCATCATTCTCCCTCTCTCTCACTCCCATCTTTCTCCCGGCTCTCTCACTCCCATCTTTCTCCCTCTCTCTCACTCCCATCTTTCTCCCTCTCTCTCACTCCCATCTTTCTCCCTCCCATCTTTCTCCCGGCTCTCTCACTCCCATCTTTCTCCCGGCTCTCTCACTCCCATCTTTCTCCCGCTCTCTCACTCCCATCTTTCTCCCTCTCTCTCACTCCCATCTTTCTCCCGGCTCTCTCACTCCCATCTTTCTCCCGGCTCTCTCACTCCCATCTTTCTCCCTCTCTCTCACTCCCATCTTTCTCCCGGCTCTCTCACTCCCATCTTTCTCCCGGCTCTCTCACTCCCATCTTTCTCCCTCTCTCTCACTCCCATCTTTCTCCCTCTCTCTCACTCCCATCTTTCTCCCGGCTCTCTCACTCCCATCATTCTCCCTCTCTCTCACTCCCATCTTTCTCCCGGCTCTCTCACTCCCATCTTTCTCCCGGCTCTCTCTCTCCCATCTTTCTTCCTCTCTCTCACTCCCATCATTCTCCCTCTCTCTCACTCCCATCATTCTCCTATCTCTCACTCCCATCATTCTCCCTCTCTCACTCCCATCATTCTCCCTCTCTCTCACTCCCATCATTCTCCCTCTCTCTCACTCCCATCTTTCTCCCGGCTCTCTCACTCCCATCTTTCTCCGGCTCTCTCACTCCCATCTTTCTCCCGGCTCTCTCACTCCCATCTTTTTTTTTCATCTCTTCCGGCTCACAATGTCTTTCCATCAATATATCCATGTAGACAACCCTCCCCCCTCTCTCTGTTCTGTCTTTCCTTCAATATATCCATGTAGACAACCCCCTCTCTCTGTTCTGTCTTTCCTTCAATATATCCATGTAGACAACCCCCATCCCCCCTCCCTCTGTTCTGTCTTTCCTTCAATATATCCATGTAGACAACCCCCTCCCTCTGTTCTGTCTTTCCATCAATATATCCATGTAGACAACCCCCTCCCCTCTCTGTTCTGTCTTTCCTTCAATATATCCATGTAGACAACCCCCTCCCCCTCCCTCTGTTCTGTCTTTCCTTCAATATATCCATGTAGACAACCCCCCCCTCCCCCTCTCCCTGTTCTGTCTTTCCATCAATATATCCATGTAGACAACCCCCTCCCCTCTCTCTGTTCTGTCTTTCCATCAATATATCCATGTAGACAACCCCCCCCCCTCTCTCTGTTCTGTCTTTCCTTCAATATATCCATGTAGACAACCCCCCCTCCCCTCCCTCTGTTCTGTCTTTCCTTCAATATATCCATGTAGACAACCCCCCTCCCCCTCTCTCTGTTCTGTCTTTCCTTCAATATATCCATGTAGACAACCCCCCTCCCTCTGTTCTGTCTTTCCTTCAATATATCCATGTAGACAACCCCCCCTCCCTCTCTCTCTGTTCTGTCTTTCCATCAATATATCCATGTAGACAACCCCCTCCCCCCTCTCTGTTCTGTCTTTCCTTCAATATATCCATGTAGACAACCCCCCCCTCCCTCTGTTCTGTCTTTCCATCAATATATCCATGTAGACAACCCCCCCTCCCCTCTCTCTGTTCTGTCTTTCCTTCAATATATCCATGTAGACAACCCCCCCCTCCCTCTGTTCTGTCTTTCCTTCAATATATCCATGTAGACAACCCCCTCCCCCTCTCCCTGTTCTGTCTTTCCATCAATATATCCATGTAGACAACCCCCTCCCTCTCTCTCTGTTCTGTCTTTCCTTCAATATATCCATGTAGACAAGCCCCCCCCTCCCTCTGTTCTGTCTTTCCTTCAATATATCCATGTAGACAACCCCTCCCCCTGTTCTGTCTTTCCTTCAATATATCCATGTAGACAACCCCCTCCCTCTGTTCTGTCTTTCCTTCAATATATCCATGTAGACAACCCCCTCCCCTCTCTGTTCTGTCTTTCCTTCAATATATCCATGTAGACAACCCCCTCCCCCTCTCTGTTCTGTCTTTCCTTCAATATATCCATGTAGACAACCCCCTCCCCTCTCTGTTCTGTCTTTCCTTCAATATATCCATGTAGACAACCCCCTCCCTCTGTTCTGTCTTTCCTTCAATATATCCATGTAGACAACCCCCTCCCCTCTCTGTTCTGTCTTTCCTTCAATATATCCATGTAGACAACCCCCCTCCCCCTCCCTCTGTTCTGTCTTTCCTTCAATATATCCATGTAGACAACCCCCCCCTCCCTCTGTTCTGTCTTTCCTTCAATATATCCATGTAGACAACCCCCCTCCCCCTGTTCTGTCTTTCCTTCAATATATCCATGTAGACAACCCCCTCCCTCTGTTCTGTCTTTCCTTCAATATATCCATGTAGACAACCCCCTCCCCCTCTCTGTTCTGTCTTTCCATCAATATATCCATGTAGACAACCCCCCCTCCCTCTGTTCTGTCTTTCCTTCAATATATCCATGTAGACAACCCCCTCCCCCTCTCTGTTCTGTCTTTCCTTCAATATATCCATGTAGACAACCCCCCTCCCTCTGTTCTGTCTTTCCATCAATATATCCATGTAGACAACCCCCCCTCCCCTGTTCTGTCTTTCCTTCAATATATCCATGTAGACAACCCCCTCCCCCTGTTCTGTCTTTCCTTCAATATATCCATGTAGACAACCCCCTCCCCTCTCTCTGTTCTGTCTTTCCATCAATATATCCATGTAGACAACCCTCCCCTCCCCCTGTTCTGTCTTTCCTTCAATATATCCATGTAGATCCCATCGGGCGTACATTACCAGAATGCTAACGGAATTAGCACAAGTACTTGCGAATTTCCATGGAGGCTGCTAGACATGCTAACGAGCACAAACGAAAGAAACTACATTGCAGACAGGCAATCCAGCTCATATACATATATATGTACAGATAGCCACGGGATGTAGGGGTGCTGAGGTGCTGCAGCATCCCCCGGAAAAAAATGTTTATTTTTTCAGGATTCAGTATGAAAAAGGATGTAAATGTATGCACTCACTAATGTCAGTTACTCTGGATTAGAGAGTCTACGAAAAGGAAAAAGGAATGAGTTGATCATTTCAGTTTTCACATAGAAATAGGTTGCATTTGCAAAGTATTTCAAGAAACTGGAAAACATATCAAGAAAGTATTGTCTGATGAACTGTTTAGCACAGATAACTATCAGACTCAAGTTACAAATGCGGGTAAACACTCAAATACATTCGGT
This sequence comes from Oncorhynchus tshawytscha, assembly GCF_018296145.1. NCBI lineage: Eukaryota > Metazoa > Chordata > Actinopteri > Salmoniformes > Salmonidae > Oncorhynchus > Oncorhynchus tshawytscha. The sequence continues at coordinate 9,893,953 of NC_056461.1, read as the reverse complement.
ACATTTTTTGGGGGACAAAACTAGTGCACTTGGCCTTTACTAGTCCTGTGTTAGCAGACCGATATAGACTAGACGTCTTCAGCGTTGACAAAAATTCTGCATCACACCCAGTACAAATGCAAAAAGGAGAAGATATATATAAAATATATATATATAGAAATATGTTAAACAATCGCAGCACCCCCACACCAAAACTACATCCTGTGGCTATGCACACACAGGCAGGAGCTACCGGATGTCAGTTCTGGTGACTTTAGACATTTCACCAGCCAATGAGAACCAAATGAAGTTAAGAGCACTGGCTCTCCAGCAGCATGTCCACACGCTGCGTCTCTGTGGAGTCTGGAGCCGCCAGGGCCACAGGCAGACAGAACAAGAACAGAGAGGAGGAGAAGAAGAAAAACCCGCAAGGAAATCAAGACAGCAGCGGCAGCAGAACAAATAACTCATCGAAAAAAAGGGGCTTTTGACGTATCAAACA